>NC_068435.1:40098091-40103091 GCF_023373465.1 Oncorhynchus keta | reverse complement strand
GAAGAACTTGACTTGCCTGCACAGAGTCCTGACCTTAACCCCATCGAACACCTTTGGGATGCATTGAAACACAGACAGTGAGCCAGGCCTCATTGCCCAATATCAGTGCCCGACCTCACTAATGCTCTTGTGGCTGAATGGAAGCAAGACCAATGCAGCAATGCTCCAACATTTAGTGGAAAGTCTTCCCAGAAGAGTGGAGGCTGTTATAGCAACAAAGGGGTGACCAACTCCATATTAATGCACATGATTTTGGAATGAGATGTTCAAGCAGGTGTCCACATACTTTTGCCTCATGTAGTGTATGTGTGTGTGTGTGTCTGTGTGTGATGGGCAGCGCTATTGAGGACTTTCACCATTTTGAAGTAATCAACTGGGTGGGACTTCCTATGGGTTAAGGAAGGATCACATGATTCCATCCAGGTCATCATAAGGGGTCAGCCAATGAATTATACTTGTGAGAAAACATTCCATAACTACAGGCATTTAATTGCCAGCCTTTGTTTTATACCTGTTCAAACAACACACTCCAGGTGGCAGTATGCAGCCTTTCAGTTTCTTTACCAACTCATAAGAGTAGTAGATAAAGAATCTTGACAACTTCAAAATGGTGATGGCCCATGCTCCCACAGACGTCATAATGGGATAGATACAATGTTGCGTCATCTAACTATCTCTTTGAGCCAACACTATTAATAGATATGTAAAAATAAAAATTGCTAAGATACAGTAGCGGTATGCTAGCTTAATACATGTTGGGGTTAATACAAAATTGGCCAGTGATGATAAAATGAGTTTCTAAGGAAGATAACATAATTACGTTTTCATGAATGTTGGGGGGGGGGGCTGCTGAAATAAATCCTAGGGGAAACACTGCTAATACAGCGATTGAGATGGAGACAGTGTACTAAGCTTCAGTACCTTGGATAATGGATGAGAGGAATCAAGTCAATTGTATTTGTCTTTTGCACAGGCTGCGAATGGTGTACACAGTAAAATGAGATGCTTAGAGTAATAAGTCACTGCAGTACACTGACAACTAGCTTAATCTGTAATTATACCTATCTGCTTTACACAATCAGATACGCACACACCTGCTCATGTTTAAATATAGCAACATGTAACAGTGTTTTCCCCCACTGCCTAACCTGAGACTTCTGTTGAATGGAACATTTTAGCGTAGAATATAATATTAATTTCACAAACTGCTCCTGTCTCTCTCCCCTCCTCCCACCTCTCCCTTCTACTAATTTTCTGTGCTTCATATCTAGAACAATCTGACCCTGTCAACTCTCTCTCTCTCACACACACACGCACACACACACACACACACACACACACACACACACACACACACACACACACACACACACACACACACACACACACACACACACACACACACACACACATCATTGTGTTCTTGTTGGTCTGTGGTTAGATCAGAGGGTGTGTGTGATTGTGAGGTTGTGATGGGAACAAGAGCATGTCTTTATTCTCAGTGTCAGCCGTCCCTGTCCCTTCTCTAAACAGATTCCCTTTCTATCCCCACCCATACAATGATTAGCTCACACACACACACACACACACACACACACACACACACACACACACACACACACACACACACACACACACACACACACACACACACACACACACACACACACACACACACACACACACACACACACACACACACACACACACACACAGCTACACCGCTTTGCTGGGCTACACCACCTGTGACCTTTCCTGCAATGAGCAGTTCACCTAGCATTACATAGCCAGTTACCCACTCACACACATACACAGCCAACAAGCTATTTAGTCAGTTAGCAGGCCCATTATAGTCAACCATTAGACAGGTGAGAGAAGGGCTTCGGGGCAGAGCTATTCACTTAGCTTATCTCAATCAACCACTATTCATGCCATCGCTACCTCTCCGCCAGAGAGGTGAAGGATGAATCGTGTTGCCACTGTCTGGACTGGTAAACCACTCTGGCATCTCTCTCTCTCTCTACACCTTTCTCTTCATTTGTTCTCTTTCACCCTCCCACATGTACGTACGTACATACATGTACAATCACAAATCAAATACCACTGTGTTTTGTCACATGCTTCATAAAGAACAGGTGTAGACTAACATTGAAATGCTTACTTACGAGTCATTTTCCAACAATGCAGATTTAAAGATAAAACAAAAATAGAAAGTGACATGAGGAATAAAATAAATATACAGTGAATAATGAATAACATGGCTATATACAGGGGTACCAGGTAATAACATGGTTGTATACAGGGAGGTAATAACATGGCTATATACAGGGGTACCAGGTAATAACATGGTTGTATACAGGGAGGTAATAACATGGCTATATACAGGGGTACCAGGTAATAACATGGTTGTATACAGGGAGGTAATAACATGGCTATATACAGGGGTACCAGGTAATAACATGGTTGTATACAGGGAGGTAATAACATGGCTATATACAGGGGTACCAGGTAATAACATGGTTATATACAGGGAGGTAATAACATGGTTATATACAGGGGTACCAGGTAATAACATGGTTATATACAGGGAGTACCAGGTAATAACATGGCTATATACAGGGAGGTAATAACATGGCTACATACAGGGGTACCAGGTAATAACATGGCTATCTATATACAGGGGTACCAGGTAATAACATGATTATATACAGGGAGTACCAGGTAATAACATGGCTATATACAGGAAGCACCAGGTAATAATATGGCTATATACAGGGAGTACCAGGTAATAACATGGCTATATACAGGGAGTACCAGGTAATAACATGGCTATATACAGGGAGTACCAGGTAATAACACGTGTGTGGGTGTTGGTCTGTCAGTGTGTGGGTAGAGTCCAGCGTGTGGGTAGAGTCCAGTGTATGTGCATGGAGTGGTTGCAAGTTAGTAGGGAAAAAAGGGTTATTGCAGGTCGTCCGGGTAGCCATTTGATTGGCTATTTAGCAGCCTTGTTTAGCAGTCTTATGGCTTGTGGGTAGAAGCTTTTCAGGTTCCTGTTGGTTCCAGATGTGCACTGGTACCGCTTGACATGGGGTTGCAGAGAGAACAATCTATCGCTTGGCTGGCTGAAGTCTATGACAATATTTAGGGCCTTCCTCTGACACCGCCTTGTTTGAGGTCCTGGATGGCATCACTGGCCCGGTCCCAGTGATGTACTGGATGATGGTGTTGGAGTCGTGTGTGGCCATGTAGTCATGGGTGAACAGAGAGTACAGGAGGGGACTAAGAAAGCACCCCTGACGGGCCTTTGTGTTGATGGTCAACATGGCAGATGTGTTGTTTCTTACCCTTACCAGCTGGGGGCGGCCCGTCAGGAAGTCCAGGATCCAGTTGCAGATGGAGGTGTTCAGTGCCAGGGTCCTAAGCTTGGTGATGAGTTTGGAGGGTTTGTTGAATGCTGAGCTGTAGTCAATGAATAGCATTCTTACAAAGGTGTTCCTCTTGTCCGGGGGTTGAGGACAGTGTGGAGTGCAATAGAGATTGTGTAATATGTGGATCTGTTGGGGCAGTGTGGAGTGCAATAGAGATTGTGTAATATGTGGATCTGTTGGGGCAGTGTGGAGTGCATTAGAGATTGTGTAATATGTGGATCTGTTGGGGCAGTGTGGAGTGCAATAGAGATTGTGTAATATGTGGATCTGTTGGGGCAGTGTGGAGTGCAATAGAGATTGTGTAATATGTGGATCTGTTGGGGCAGTGTGGAGTGCAATAGAGATTGTGTAATATGTGGATCTGTTGGGGCAGTG
This sequence comes from Oncorhynchus keta, assembly GCF_023373465.1. NCBI lineage: Eukaryota > Metazoa > Chordata > Actinopteri > Salmoniformes > Salmonidae > Oncorhynchus > Oncorhynchus keta. The sequence continues at coordinate 40,099,285 of NC_068435.1, read as the reverse complement.
TGGAGTGCAATAGAGATTGTGTAATATGTGGATCTGTTGGGGCAGTGTGGAGTGCATTAGAGATTGTGTAATATGTGGATCTGTTGGGGCAGTGTGGAGTGCAATAGAGATTGTGTAATATGTGGATCTGTTGGGTGCAGTAATATGTGGAGTGCAATAGAGATTGTGTAATATGTGGATCTGTTGGGGCAGTGTGGAGTGCAATAGAGATTGTGTAATATGTGGATCTGTTGGGGCAGTGTGGAGTGCAATAGAGATTGTGTAATATGTGGATCTGTTGGGGCAGTGTGGAGTGCATTAGAGATTGTGTAATATGTGGATCTGTTGGGGCAGTGTGGAGTGCAATAGAGATTGTGTAATATGTGGATCTGTTGGGGCAGTGTGGAGTGCAATAGAGATTGTGTAATATGTGGATCTGTTGGGGCAGTGTGGAGTGCAATAGAGATTGTGTAATATGTGGATCTGTTGGGGCAGTGTGGAGTGCAATAGAGATTGTGTAATATGTGGATCTGTTGGGGCAGTGTGGAGTGCAATAGAGATTGTGTAATATGTGGATCTGTTGGGGCAGTGTGGAGTGCAATAGAGATTGTGTAATATTTGGATCTGTTGGGGCAGTGTGGAGTGCAATAGAGATTGTGTAATATGTGGATCTGTTGGGGCAGTGTGGAGTGCAATAGAGATTGTGTAATATGTGGATCTGTTGGGGCAGTGTGGAGTGCAATAGAGATTGTGTAATATGTGGATCTGTTGGGGCAGTGTGGAGTGCAATAGAGATTGTGTAACATGTGGATCTGTTGGGGCAGTGTGTGAATTGGAGTGGGTCCAGGGTGTCTGGGATGATGGTGTTGATGTGAGCCATGACCAGCCATTCAAAGCATTTCATGGCTATAGATGTGAGTGCTACGGGGCGATAGTCATTCAGGCAGGTTACCTTGGCCGGTAATAACAAATGATTATTATTATGAGATAATCTGATGTTGATACAGGATTAGGACTATGCAATTCACAGGATTACAGTTAAGAGATCGGATTACTGTAATTGTATATAATAATATAACACAGGATTAACGGGACAACTCTGCCAAATTATTACCCCATAGTGGGGCAGAAACGTGCTATTTCTTATCGGTGTTCTTATCACGTCTTAGTGTTTTGTAGGCAGAGAGAGAGAGAGAGAGAGAGAGAGAGAGAGAG